>NW_019100924.1:0-22163 GCF_001856785.1 Myzus persicae | reverse complement strand
ATTATAACTTAAAAATAGTATTATATTATAATTAGGTATAAACTTAATAGACAATTTTGTATTTTCGGACTTTTTGTCCGACAGTAAAAATGTACTCGGACTTTTTGTCCGGCAATCAAAAAATAAATCCGGACTTTTAGTCCAACTTTTTTCATTCCGGACTTTTTGTCCCCGGACTTTTTGTCCCCGGACTTTTTGTCCCCGGACTTTTTGACCCCGGACTTTTTGACCGATTACCATACCATGCATACAAGCTTTAACCAAGCTCGGGTTAAGACAATTTTTGCCCCGGGGGCATATTATTTTAGGGACCTATATTATACAAGTATACAATATACATAATAAACAGTAAATATACAATATACATAATAAACAGTAAATATACAATATACATTAAAACTAGCTTAAGACGCTCTTCAAGGAACCAGTTCTCTAGACTCTAGAGCGGGAAAGCGTCGTATGTGGGAATTGAAAAAAAGGACCGTTGGGAAACAGCGCCTTAAGCAAGATTTACTGTATTTCAGATAATATATAAGTTTCGTTTTGTGATGTAGACACCCACTAAGAAAGGATTTTTCGAAAATTCAACCACAACTTGGGTTAAAAGGGGTAGAAATGGAAAAATTGATCGAAAATTATATTTTCTTGGTCATTGAATTTGCTATAATTATTTAAATAGTTAGTATAAAAAACGGCACGCGGGCGAACCTGGTTATTCAGTTTATTTATTATAATATTATAAAAAAACGTACCAACTGTCTGAGGTCCACTATATTGTTCGATATTTCAGATATCTGTGGTTTTCTACGAAATTCTAAGTAGAGTGTAGACACTATCTATAAATCCATAAATCCATTGTTAATAACAAATAACAATGGTACCTGACACCTGTGGACTGTGGCTAGTCCCTTACAATACCTATTTCGGCTCTATTGGTTAAAAACCAAGATTAGGGTAAAGGTCCATAGGGTGTTTTATTCTATATTCTTAATCAATATTATTACATTTTATTAAGTGGGGTAAGACATTTAATAATTAATTAGTATTGAAATAAAAAAATTGTTTCACTCATTCACTGTTCAGTGTTCAGTACCTAATTCAGTATTTCAGTATGTTTATCGGCTTCGTGCAGTGAAAAACATATTATTGTTATTTATTTGTAACAACTAACAAGTGACGGTTCGAGATAATATTATATATAATAGATATTAGATAATGTTATCTTAGTTCATACTTCATGCCTCATGGGGTTTGATGAAATGAACGATTGAACGAGCGAAAATTATATTATATTTACCATTTTGTCGTTTCGGTAAAAAGTTTTTCTCGAATGAACGAATGAACGATTTCGTTCGTCGTTTTGTCGTTTTACGTTCTTTGGGTGAACGATTTCAGTGGTGAACGATGTCGTTCTCCTTTTAGTGAACTAGGTCCAATCGTTCACTTGGGTGAATAGTTCAATTCTAACCTTAGTTAATAGCATGATTTAAGATAGTCTATCTTAAATCATGGTTAATAGGTCTATGTTCGCGAACGACCCATCTCTAGTTCGAACTTTGTGGCTATTAACATGGGCAAGCGAAAGTTGACCGATAAGTCGCCGTTGTCATCGAACGCTCAACCAGTCGTCAAGTATAAACGTACTTGCGAGCAACCTCCGTCCTCCAACGGTGCTAAAACACTTACCGAAGAAGAGTACTCAAAATTAAAACTCTATTTAAAAGAGAAAAAAAAAATTTTGAAAGTGAGTACCACAAAATAAATAGTTTTTTTTTACATCTATAACTTTCATAAATATTATCAACTAGCAACTCTACTATACGATTAAAACAATTACCTATTTAGAAATACAGTGGATTCCGCTTATTGTGGGCAAACATGTCTGGTCCTAATACAAATGTATATTAAGAGGACACTACACCTGCATGTGTTGTCTCCGTCTTACAAACGTACAACATATCAAAAACAGTTTTGCTCGAAATAAAAACCACTCAAGCTGTAGTCCAAGCCAAGCAACCAAATTTTCACACTATAAACAAGAGAACATTTATTGTGCAACATCGTTTTTATTTTTTCGATATCCCAAATACAAGAAAAGTTAATGTTTGAAATAATTAATTTTGAAGCTATAAGAACTTTTCTTGTATTTATTATACCAAATAAATAAAAACAATATTGCACAGTAAATGTTCACTTGTTTACAGTGTGAAAATTTGGTTGCTTAGCTTGGACTACAGCTTGAGTGGTTCTATTTCGCACAAAACCGTTTTTGATATGTTGTACATTTATAAAACGGAGACAACACATACGGGTGTAGCATCCTCTTAACGATGTTAAATAAAACCACATAATATGGACACTCGATTTGGTTTATGTGGGCAATTTAATTTTTTCATAGTTAGAATATACACATATGTATTTAAAAACTACTAATTTAACCGAGTTTTGTCAAATTTATAAGATTGTGCTTATCGAAAGTAATAAAAATCATTACCATTCAAACCTTAATGGGATTATGATGTGTGTAAATGTTATTAGATGTGACAAAAATAAAGTGATAGATGGCACGCGTTCTGTAACTGGCTATTGAGCCGCATTTCTGTTTTAACGCAAATTTCACATTACTGTAAATTTGGTAATTAAATAATGTAAAACAATTTTCTTCGGGAAATTCATTAATAGTTGTTTCTTGGATTCTTGAATATATATTGTAAGTGTTAGTGTAAGTGTAGGTCCAATCCTATATTCATTTCTGTAATAATGGTTTTTTTTATTATTATCTGCAAATTACTTTGAAACAATGTTAAATTTATAAAGTTCTGTTAATGTAATTTATGTTGTAGTTTTGTACATTCAAAAAATAATACAAATATGGATTATTTCTATAGAATTAATACTCAATGAGATAAGTTTAGAATTAAATAAATATCTACTTTTTTTTTGTTAAAACATGCTTAACAGTATCTTGTCACTGTAATGAACTGATTTACAACAATTTTTTTGTCTACTTCATGTATTTTTTTAATGAACATTAATTATACGGATGAGCTAAAGCAGCGCAAGACACATATATAATGAACTAGAATTTTATTATAAATTGGTAACAGATAAAGTAAAATCTTTTGTCTTACCCTTTAATCTTCAAGGTATCACTAGTTTATATAAAATAACAATTCAATATTTAAATCATATTCTATATTAAATAACAAAATATACTAAACTGCATCTAAAATATATCTAATGATGTAAAAAATAAAAAAAAAACATTTATACAATATCTCCCTGATCATAAAGATTTATAAATTACATAGGTAATTGTTATGAGGTTGTCTAAGGATTTTCAGCTTGAAATGTCTGTTAAAGCATTATATTGTGCCCTTGTTTGACCGACACTTGAATATAGTTGTGCAGCTAGAGCGAGTCCAGCTTAGGTTTTTGCGTTTTGCAAGTTACATTTTAAAAATCCCCTGTCCTCCACATAATTACACTCTGGTAGGAGTGGCCCTATCTTCTTTAACTAACCAAAGACATACTGAGGGCATTAGGTTCATTGAAGGCTTATTGAATGGTAAAATAGAATCTTCTCCAATCTTATCTTAATTTTTTTAAGGTACCTTAAGCGTTCAACTCAATCCACTGCTCCTTTTTTACTTCCCACATGCTGTCACTAATTATTTTGCAAACAAGCCAATAGAGCGAATAATGTCCTAAATTTGACACCCTTTTAATATCCAATTTTTAATGTATAGTGTCGTTGACGGGAACAAACCTCCTGTGTAAAAAAGTGTAGTTTTCTAGAAATACAAAAAACCACATTGGAGGTATTTCATAAATGATTTATTGTAGATAACACATTGGAGAAATCGTTTATTATTTTTCATTAATTCTACGACACAGATAGTACATAGAAGATTTAATCAATAAATAGCTTTTTTTCTGAATCCAGGGATACCAAAACCTCAAAATCATAAATTTGGCATATAGAAGGTTCAATTCTATCAACGACAACAGTTTTATTTTTCTGTTTCTTTTGTTCTACTTCTGAATTATTGACATTGTTTATGTATGTTATAAATATAAAAATAAACTATATATATTTCTATCTATGTATGAAAGGGCTCACAAATAAACAATAATATGGTAATACATTGAAAATTCCAATTCTACACTCTATGTATATATTTATTGAAAATTCATATCACATATCTTTGTGAATCAATTATGTTGTTGGTACTTGGAAATAGTTTTGATAGTTGATATTTTTTTATGTTAATATTTCAATCATCATCAAAAGTATATTTTGAAACATATTTTTTAAATTATTGTAACTGATTCAGTTTAAAGACATTAAATATGAATACACTAGTATTGTTATACCTAATACATTTTATCATTAACTTAAACAAAATTATTGCATTATTAAATTGAATAAACTTATTTTTTCAGACTTTCCCCCGAATATTACTTAATGCCCGTGGACAATTGTCACAGTTAAATGATAGTGGTTTCAGTGAAAGTCCATTATTACCTTCCGACTTAAATGAGTTAATTCTATATTCTGTGTATGGTCCAGGAAAATATGTTCCAAAGTAAGTTATTGGGTTATTGAAATTACTTATTCATTTTGAAAAAAATTTATCTTAATGTTTTAGATGGTCGAGTTTAGAAATGCAATGTAACTTAAATCAAACTTGTGTTTTAATAATCGATGGGTGTGAAGTAAAAAATAAGGAAGATTTTTCACATTTTAATAATTCTCTGCCAGTGTTTTCAAAGTATAAATTTTTACCTCCTATTGAAGTTGAGCTTCCACCAAGTTGGTGTACTGATTATGGTAAATAATAAGCTATTTATTTAGAAGTTTTGTAAATGGATTATTGGCAACCAAAATAAAATTCTCTATAAGAAAATAGTTTAATAAATAAAATAAAAGTTATATTTTATTAGATGCTGACACCACAACTTCAATAACCGACGATGTAGTCTCAGAATCTACACAAACACAAAAAGAAAATGTTGAAAATAAAGAAATTTGCTCACGAACACGTTTACTGATGTCTTTAAACCAAATGATGATTCACAATTATCCTTTACCTACTAATAAACGTCAGTTTACAATGGATGGATTTCGTTTTACTAAAAACCATTACTTGCCTGTTACCGATGACAGTCCAATGTATGCAATTGATTGTGAAATGTGTTATACATCTATTGGTAGAAATGAACTTACTAGAGTTTCCATTGTTAATGAACAATTAGAGGTAAGTTGTTATTAATAATTAACAATTAATTATGAGACATTTCAATTATACATAACTTAATAGGAATGTATAGTTTCCTCTAACGGTAAAAGGTCACTGAAAATATAATATCAATTATAATCAATTACTTAATATAATAATAATAATAATATGTAATATTAACAAATATTTTGATTAAGTTTTATTAATCTCCTCAGTATTTACCCTAAAATAGATTTAAAAAATACCATACCAAACTACTTTCAGCTGTCTTTCTATTTTAATTTTTTTTTTATGTGGATTATGTTTAATTTTTAGGTAATATATGAGTCTTTGGTGAAACCTACAAACAAAATTACTAATTATTTAACTGTATATTCTGGAATCACAGCTTCAAAACTTAAGGATGTTAAAACCACTTTATCAGATGTACAAGAAGATATAATAAAAATATTATCTCCAGATTCAATTTTGATTGGACAATCATTAAATTGTGACTTGGAAGCATTAAAGGTAAAAAAAAAAATTTTGTTTTTAATTAACATTGTGTTTCACCTAAAATAACAGTTTTTGATACTATATATTTTTTAGCTATTCCATCCATACATTATAGACACTAGTGTTATTTTCAATTTGAATGGAAATAAAGGGTCTAAAAGTAAATTAAAACTTTTGGCCAAAAATTTTTTGGACATGAATATTCAATGTGGTAATCTTGGACATGATTCTATTGAAGACAGTCGTGCTACAATGTTACTTGTACAGCTTAAACTATGCAAATGTATGTATAAATGTTAAAATTAATTCTTAACTTTAAATGTTATTGAATTTTATTTATAGCGCTGACTTACGGAGATGCATATTTAATTGGTCAGAAGAGATTAGCTGAATTTGTTAATAAAAAAATCAAAATAAATGTTAAGCACATAGAAACATTTAAAAAGTTCTTAGCATTATTGCAGAGTGTTTCAGAAAGTTCAGCCAAAGGTGATTATTATTATAATAAAATTGATAAATATCATGATACTATAATATTTTTATTGGTTTAAAATGATTTAAAATTTAAAATATATTATTTCGAGTATAAAAACCTAATTCAAAATTTCTTCTAACTCTTGTGTTATTTTTTTAATATTAATATTTAATAGTTTTTGTTTCAATTATTCCAATAAAGAATATTTTACAAACAAAGTTTTTAATTAAACAGTCTTTATATAAGGAGGCAATTTTTGTTGGTTTTCACAGTTGACCCAAATGGAAGAATTCTCTACAAAAAAACAATTTAATTAAATTAGCCAGCCCAATTTTATGACACCCATTGTTACTTCTTTTTGTGTATTTATATATATTTTATACTTGGTTAATTTAAAGTAGAGGAACCATGTTTTGAACATTTGTATACTTTTTAAAATAATCTCCAGTGTTACATAAATAATTTGGTCTGTCTACTATCGAGGTACTACTGTTAGACAAATTTATTAACTATTATACTATTCTAAATAAATATAATCCTTTTGTACCTACATTTCTGTTTATTTTATTAATCTATTATAATTTTCCAATTAGCTTAATTAAGCTTTGTTCAAAATCATCAGTATATAATTTATATTATGTGATGATTATTCAATAAAAAAATCTTTTTCCTTGTGTTAACGCGAGTTAATATTTTACAGGTAAAGTTCATCTGAAAAAGAACCTAATGGCAGCATATGATAATATATGGTCAACGTCCAAGTTAAATATTGAAGAGCATTCGACCAACAAAGTTGTATTAGAATCAGTGTGTAAATCAATGGAAGACACAACTAATCGATTTTGCATGGCACACATGCAACTAAAAAATAAAAATAATTTAGACCTAGTAAATCGGTGGTGCGAAAAGTATTGGGCAGCAATGTCTTCATTTGCACTTTGTGCTGTGCTATTTACTGGCTGTGGTGCCGAAGGCAAGAATTCTGTTTGCTTGTTGAATGTCAAGCAGCCACCTTTGAATCATTTACAAGATAAATTTTGATATAATTATTAACTATGTATTTTATACTTAAAATATTGTTAGTTTGTTATTGTTTCTGCCATGAACTTTGGGAAAGTAAATAAAATACTTTATAATACATTGTTTTATTTTTACACAGTAATCTTTGCCAATAACCATATTTGCACTTTTTAATATTTTTCAACATAAACATGGCGTATCTTTTAGAATATCTTAATCATTTTTTCTACTGTTCAACGATTTTTGTTGTAAATAGAAGACAGTGTTGTCTTTAATTGCTTTTGTATAATGTTTATGATTTTATACCAAATAATTTATGACTGAATGGAGCCTTGGTTAGTGGAAATTAGGTAAGTTAATGTGTATTATTTGAATTTTCCGGGGTCGAAACCTCCCCAATTTGTCCCTTTCTATCCTAATAATTAGTGGTTATAAAGTAATTTTCAGTAAGATGTTCACTTATTTTGACAACAAATCATGTCTTACAGTAAGAGTATGAATACTCCTGCGTCACTAAAGCATTGTAGAGGATAGAAGGTTACAGTCCGGCTCATGAAAAGAGTACATTGACTTCACTGATCCCTATGGCTGTTTTTAATAAGTGTTTATCAAAGATATTGGTGTGATTTTTTGAATTGTTGATGTACGTATTTTATTATGCCACCTGGCCACCATACAAAATGTACATTATGATAACATAACATAAAAGGAATACTCATTGTACATGCTCCGCCAAAATGATTCATAGTTCATGAGGCGACCAACAGCTGCACGAATGAACGCTACTAAAAATCTGAGAACCCCTGTTCGTGACATTATTTGAACTCCACCCATCTCCCTTGAACCTTTAATTTTTGAGAGTCAGACTATAGTAGTATAATATAACATAATACTAATTAAACCAAAAAGTAAAATATGTTGTATTTAAACATAGGCAATGGCTCCCTAATGATTATTTTATATTCATCATTTCGTTCATTAAAATATTAAATTGTTTTAATTTAGTTATTTATTAATACTAAAACAATTTTCTTATGAAATACATCTGTGGTGTAAACAGAGGCCTGCAAATTGTATTGAAACCCTAGAAATTTCTAAAATAAGAGGTCTCTGTTTAAATCTTTGAATGTATTTATTGAATTAATTTAGGTAAACAGTATTTACACACATAGCTAAAAAAATATTGGTTAGGTGTTGGAAGCATGGAGGAGGGCAAGGATTCCCACAAACGATCAAAATTTAGTTCAACTTACACCACGGTCATATATACAATTATTTAAAACTTTAAAATAATAAAAATATAATTAATAGTTTGTTAACGCTAGGATTAAAGTTTACATGTTTCCATTGTTGTAAATGATGGATTTTGCAGTATTGCCAATCCTCCAGGAATAACAATATCCAATACTTCTTCTAAATGTTTCACTGGGATAATATTTAAATCCTCCTAAAACAAATTGAATGTTTAAAAATGACAAACAATGTCATAGATTAGCGGTTTCCAAACTGTGCACCGCGGTGCCCTGAGAACTTTGCGAGGGCATCATGATTTTTAAAATATGATTTATAATTTATTGCAAGTTTTATTTATTTAAATTTGAATCTTGTAAAAAAATTTGTGCATTCACATTTAGACAGATTGAATTGAAACTTATTATCAATGAGAATAGAATTAAAAGTGTTTTTTCAAGATACAACAAGGCACCCCCAAAAAAAAGTTTGGAAACAGCTGTCATAGATCTAATTCCTATACTGCTAAAGAATAATTAATAAGAACCCCATATTAAATTATAAAGCATGGAGAAAATTTTTTTATGAAATTAGTCAAAATCACAAAAACGGTTAAATATTTTTAAAATATAGTTAATAAAATGTTATTTTCAAAATATAATCTAATCAACATTTTTTATATTTAAAATGCTTATACAATTCTTTGAAAAAAGATCTATAATATCTATATATATATATATATTCATATACTTCTGTAGTCATTTAAAAAAAAAAATTGATTTTACGAAATTTTTTTTGTAAAATGGGGAACCCGGAATTTCCTGTTATTGACACCACAAAGTACTAAAGTCAAAAATGCTGTAAAAAAGTAGAAATCAACCAACATTAAGAAAATAGTCTCGGAAATATGATTATGAGAAAAGCAATAAAGGAACACATTATCAGAAAAATAACATTGTTGATTCAAAACCGAATTTAACTGGGGAGGGTTTGTTACATTCATGTTGTGGTAATAAGTTTGAAATCATGATAAATCTGTATTCTGATTATTTGAAAAACACACATCAAGCACATTTTTCTTTTTACTTTTAAGTATACTTACTCTGATATTGTTAGGTATTTTTTTTAAATCTTTCATGTTATGGTCAGGAACGATGATCGTCCTTATTTTTGAGTTATATGCAGCTAAAATTTTTTCTTTCACGCCACCCACCTTTTAAGGCAAACATTTTATAATGAGAATTTCTAGTTGAATACATTATTGTATACATTACATACAGGCAATACTAATCCATTCAATGATATTTCTCCTGTCATTGCAATCATTGGTCTCAAAGGTATTTTCCAGAAAAGAGAGATTAATGCACAAACAATTGGCAGTCCAGCTGATGGTCCATCTTTTGGGATTCCCCCTGCGGGTAAGTGAACATGAACACAGAAATCATGTATGTTAACTTCATTCTAAATAATAAAAAATATTTTGAGATAGTAGGCTGGTGATTTCTTGTTATATGTCAACTAAAAAAAATGTAATCATTTACTTTTTTAGCAAAAGATTGTATCCAATGCTGTGCTATTAAAACCGATTCTTTTAAAGTCTGGCCAACTAGACCAGTTAGGACTAGCTGATTGTTATCATTGCTTGAATGCAATTTAGTTGCTTCAATAATTTGAACATTCCCACCGACTCTGGACCAGGTCATTCCAAGGGCAACACCTATTCTATTACAACTTTCTTCAACCAGTGTATTTTTCACATAATATAATTCACTCTGAAAAATTTAAATTTTAAGTTATAAATTCTATAAAAATATCATTTTTTTCAAGTACTTACATCAAGAATATTTGACAATAATTCTGGGGTGATCACATAGTTTTTTATTTTTTTATCACCATTCTCAACTATGTCTACAGCAATATGATGACAAATAACTTCAAGTTTACGCTGCAATTCTCTTACACCAGATTCTCTAGTATATTTTTGAACTAATCAGAATTAAATACTTATATTATGACATAATACTGTAGATAATAATAAATAATAATACATACTTATATCTTTTACAGTATTTTTGCAAATAGTTATCTGCAATTCATTCATATTATGATCTTTAAGTATCTTGGGAATTAAATAAATTTCTGCAATTTGCATTTTTTCTTCCTATGAAATTAAGTAAAATATTTTATAATAAAATAATATCAACTATTTATGATTGATAACATAATATACTTGTGTGTATCCTTCCAAATAAATTATCTCCATTCGATCACGCAATGTTAGTGGTATATCAGCAGCACTATTAGCTGTTGAAATAAACATCACTTGACTGACATCAAATGGCAAACTAATATACGAATCAACAAATGAGCTATTTTGTTCAGGATCTAAAACTTCTAATAATGCTGCAGCAGGATCACCACTTGAACCTTTATACTAAGAATAAACAAAAAATGTATACATATCAAAATAATATGTTGGATTATAATTTAACAATAAATAATAATTATTAATTTATAGAAATATTATTGTTATTATTTACCATCTTGTCAATTTCATCCAATAAAATAATAGGATTGTTGGTTTTTGCTTGATGAATTGCTTGAATTATACAACCAGGCATTGCCCCGACATATGTTCTTCTGTGTCCTTTAATATCTGAATAGTGGTTTATCCCACCTAATGATATTCTAAAACAAAATTAATTAGTATGGTTATTGATAATAATACAATACAATTATTATGTGTATCAATTTTTAAGTAAACGTTAATTAATTAAACCTTTTAAAAGTTCGATTTAACGAGCTGGCAATAGCTTTAGCGATAGATGTCTTGCCAACACCAGGTGGCCCAATAAGACAAAGTATAGGACCTCGTCGATCTGGGTTCAATATTTTCACAGCAATGAATTGCAGTATTCTATTTTTCACCTTTTCCATGCCATAATGGTTTGATTTCAATACCTACAAGAATATAAAATAATTAGTATTAATTAAAATAATTGTACCTATTTCAATAAATATTTACATTTTTAGCTTTTTCCAGATCTAAAGTTTCATTTGTACGTTTGTTCCATGGTAAATTGGCGATATAACTGATATGATTTACAAATACAGAATAATCAGGATTGCTAGTACTCATTTCATGAAGTCTTTTAAATTCCTCCATAATCACTTTAAGTATCGATTTTGGCATGCCCGAATCTCTAAGTAAGAATTATGAAAGTAAAAAGAATTAAATATTAATAAATTATTTGTAATATTTTTACATATTATGTAAATAACACTGACTTAATGTCTATTTGTAATTGTTTTAATTCTTGTGAAATTGGTTTCTTGAGAAAAATACCCCTATGCCCACCGATACCATTAGGAAGTATATAAGGGACTGGAATTAAACCTGTTTTTTCAGATTTTGAATATTTGTTCTCATCTATTACATAAACAACATAATATTAAACTCTTCAAATTTGAGCATAATAGAAACAAAAAAATATTCAATATTACATACTAATTGTTTCTCGTTTCAACCAATCTGTAACAAATTTCAATAGATCGTTTAAGCTTGAAGCTCTAAGAATTTCATAGGCATCAGCTGGAGTTAAATGTACAAAACTTTTCAAAACAATATCTACAGTTTGATGCAAGGGAGTTTTATTAAATAAAATCTGTAAAGTAATAAAATCATTAGGTAACAATATAAATTAATAGCTAGTTTGAATTTTATTTGCTCATGCCTTCAATGAATCTCTTGTTAATATGACTGGTTCAGAATAATTTAAAAAGTCATTCACCGCTTTACTAAACTCAGCGTTAAGTTCATTTATTGTCTTTTCATCACCTAAATTATGATATATTTAATTAATGATTTACAACATATATTTGAATTATGTATCAATTACCTTGGAGTATTTTAAAATTTTCAATTGTAATGATTTTACTAATTTGTAATGGTTCTTCAGAAATTTTATCATCCAATTTAAAACGACATAATCCTTCCGTTACTAAAACAAAATCTTTAGGAACAGAATCAACTTCAATTATACTTAAAACCAAACCGACTGTTCCGATTATATTGTCAGCCTAAAATTTGTAAGTAATATAGATTAAGTACCAACTGTCATTTGTATTTTTTAATAAATTATTAATATTTACTACCTTTTCAAAATCGGATTTAGGTATTACACCTAGATGTATTGATTTTGAATCTAGATTGGTTTGAAGATAATTCAATAAATTGGAGCTGAAAATATATAGTTAACATTAGTTTATTAAAATGTTAAATTTTTATGTCTTAAACTTATGATTGACAAACTTAATGAAATACCATTTTCATTATTCATTACACAATTTTTAACTTTTATAACAGACTATAATTGGCTGATTTTTCAATTAAATTTGTTAGTAAAAAATGTTAATGATAATATTTACATTAATACAAGCAGTGTCGGCCTGGCCATGGCCGCTAGACCGAAAACGGGGCCAGCGCCTTACTTTTTTTTAGGGTCTCGGATCTAGGTCTATATAGGGAGTAGGAACTCTGCAATGTGTTTATCATGTATACAGTACGTCATTTTTAGGCAGAATTTTTCTTTAGTCCAAATATAGTTTATTATGGAGCCTCTTGAAAAAAATGATCCGTGGGCCTTTGATGAGCCAGATCAACACTGAGTTACTGCGGGCAGATTTCTAACATAAAATTATCTTTTGATTCTATGCCAGATATTATACATCTCCCCAGGTATTTATTTTTCGGGTAGGCAGCAGTCTTAGAATTTTCTTATAATTAATGTATACTGTATTAAATACTAGTACACTTAAATATAGATTGTAAACTATAGGCAATATGCATATTTTAAGTAAGCATATAAAATAAATCTAAGGCCAGCCTTAGTGCAAATTTTTATTGGGCATTTTATTACATTATTATTATAACTTATTCACAGATTTTTACACTATAAGTATTATAGAAATATTCAATTTAAGATTAAGGAGATATACTCCTAAAGGCAATACTTTTATGTTTTCATCTGTGCTTTGGTGCCTTTATTGTTGGTAGTTACATTGACACCTATTTACAGACCAGCACATCCCTGCAATTATTTTTAAAAAACACGTTCAGCACACATATAAGATTATATTAGATAGGTAGGTACCTCTAAGCTCGCATATAACTGCATTGTTTTATACGAGGTTTTATGTGACATACTAGATTGAGCTAACTAATTAGATACCTACATTAGAAGTACATAAAATTAATATAAATTTAGGAAGGTACATACAAATTATTAATATTTATGATAACAATAGTCAGAGTAAAAGGTATACTTGATACAATAAGACCAAGTATGATGGAATATTAAAACAATTGTGATTTGTGACCGTTTTTTAAAGTTTAATAATTCATAATTATTCCAAAATAAAAATTTAAAAAAGTATTCTTGTTTAATCATCAGAAAATATTTATATTTTGAAAAAAAAATGTTTTCTTTATTTACCTTTCAGTAAAATTGAAGATAAATTGTAAATAATTCTGAATCTTTTACAGAATTGAAAAACTCCTATCATCAAACAATTCGTTAAGGCAGTTGTAAGGTACATTCTGAAGAGTGACAACAAATTGAAAAATGCTACGGGTCTAAGATTTTTAATTATTATTTAAGATGATAAAGAGATTTAGGATCTTGGCATTTATGGAACTACTTACTACATTATCTTCGAAAATGCAATTCTTTATAAATAACAATAAACAAATTTGTAACACAATAATCTCTGATACATTATTAAAGACTATACAGTATACTAATTTTGTCTTCGACTGATATTGTCATCATAAAATAGTTACAGTCGTCTACCTCAGACGTAATCATTATTACGATCATTATTATTGATCGAGATTGTACGCAACAGTTATATTTTAAAACATTTTTTGCTCAAGGTAATTGACACTAATTGCCGATATTGCCTAATGGTTAATCTAGCGCTGGAAGTTTTTTTTAGTAACAGTTCTTTTTACAGCTACAGTGCCTTACATTTAGCACATATTAATCAAAACATGGATAGTAAACGATCCTTGATTAATTTATAATACATAATATGATACAAACTATACATATCATAATTTGTATGATATTATCATAAACTCATGGTGCTATTATTCCAACTAGCTCAATAGTGAAGGTTTAATACTGTATGGCAGGAGTCTTCAACCTTTTTATGCAGCGGGACATATATTATTTTTTAAATATCATGCATTAGAAGTAAAAACATGTATTGTATAAAAAAGTTAAGTTTTATTAGTCATTTATATCTATGTAGGTAATTTAATTTATTTTATCGCATATTTCCGAAAGTGATAGCTTAGCCGCTATAATTTTATCAAAATAGAAAATATATATGCTAAATTTAAAATGTGATCGCAGGTCGCGGGTTGAAGACCCCTGCTGTATGCTATTGAAAATATATGTATTAGTAACAGTGTTGGGTAAGTTACTTTTTAAAAGTAACTAAGTTACATTACAAGTTACAAAATAAAATAGGTAACTAGGTTACTTGATAGTTACTCGGATACAAAAGTAATGCGTAACGTTACATTTTTTACTCAAAAGTAACTAGTTACAATGACGTTACTCTTGTGTTATTTACGTCTCATAAAAAAAAAGTCTTTTTTAAATCAATCTTTTTTTATATTTATTTTATACAATAATGTATTTTCAAAATTTTGATCAGTTATTCTAGCTCGTTTTTTCGTACAAATATCTCCAGCTACACTAAAGAGCCTTTCAACAGAAGCTGAAGAAGGGAGTGATGTATTAAATTTTACAAACATTTGTTTCATCATAGGTAAACTATTTAAAATTTTTAAATCTTCTGTATACACTGTATTATAATAGCGCTCCACTTCACCATTGAGTTGATCAGAAACTAGGTTAAAATCAGTTAAATTGAAAATAATATTAACACAAAATCGTATATTTATAAAATTATATTAGATTATACTGTGAAAATTTTGTGATTACATAAATGCCTACTTAAATTATTAATATAATTACATTTTCTGATGCGGATACGAGGGGAAGGACTGCCCCGTGAAATAGCACCACGATAGTATCCCCCCCCCAAAAACATTAAATTTATAATACCTTATAATATAACTTCTAAATAATTAACGTAGTTACTCTTGCGTTACCCAAAAATAATAATAACGAAGTTACCATAACGGCATAACGTTACTGAAAAATGTAACTATGTTACAGTAACGAGTAACGCATGTTACGTAACTACCCAACACTGATTAGTAATAATAAGTATTTCAAAATATTTACAATATTTACAATCAAAATATGTTTAGAAGCCCTTAGCCCAATCATGAGCCTGCCTAATATACTCCTGGTATTGTCTAATTTTTATTCTTATGAAATATGGGGCCATAATTCCACAAATTATAAACATAATATACTATATAATCATTATAATCTATGATAACACAGTAATTATTGTCAATTGATTATTTTAACAAAACTAAAGTTTGAAGTTTGGTCATATAAAATAAATAATAATCACTAAAATAGTATTTGATTAATAAGTAACGGTAGAAAATCTTAAAAGCAGTAAAGTACAACAAGATTAGGCATTGATTGTATATTAATGTATGATTTTATGTAATTCTTACTATTTTTCAACTGGTAATCGAATTTTCAAAATATAACCGGGAATCAAAACTGGTGTTGTATAAATAATAGGCAATTCGTTGGGAATATTCATTTTTGCTTAAAATTAACAAAATAATAGTTCTTAATTGTTAAATTGTTATTTGACATTCGGTAAATGGAAATTAATAATAAAGTATTAAAATTAAATAAAATAACGACAGAAACTTGTCAGAAACTAAGGAACGTTAACTTCAAATCACTAAACGACACATCAGAAAATAGATATTAGATAATATTATGTCAGGTACACCATATACTGCGCCAACAACAAAATAAAAAATTACAAAAACAAATATCAATGAACTACTTTTAACTGGTTTAATGTTTAATCTATAATAGTCTGAAAAAGATTCACATATCTATTTATTGAATACTAATTACTATGCTACATGCAGAACATGACCATGCGTTATTGACATTTTATGTTCGTTCTTCGTGGAGTTCTTTTATCTTTAGCCGAATTCTTATCACAGGGCCGAACTGTCCCCGTCCCATCAATCACAGAACCATTCTAGACGTCTTAATGGAGTTTCTACAGGGAATTCTTAGGCTTGTTCGTTTTAACAAAAAGGGTACACCAAAGCGTTCGTTTTGAAATAGTGTAGTCGTACACGCTGTTTGTTTTAAAAAAGTTTTACATCAGTGTACACTTTTTTCACACCGACCAAAGTGCGGGTGTAGATGGTGATGGTTATCATTTCTTATCACCGAATAGTTGATTCTGTACACGGTCTTAGATTCTGTAGTTCTCAAATAGTTATCAGTAATTAAAATTGATAAAAATGATCAGCTGATTAATCTACATTCTACACCAAAAACGTGCGTTTTGAAAACGAATTTCTGATCACACCCCTTACACTATCCTCATTCCTCACACACTACACTTATTAGTGTACACTTTTTTTCAAAACGAACAAACCTAATAAACGTTTTATAGCAATACGTACGGAATAAAATGAAATACCTAAATTGACTCGTTTTATTTTTATTATTTTATACAATTTAGACTATACATTTTATAAAATATTCACATACATGTATTGATTAGACTACACATTTTAGTTTTACAATTATTATTATTTTATGTATTATAAAGTATATTATGTAGGACTGTAATTTTAAAAATACATTTACAAATTACAAGGGAGGTATAAATAGTAGCCGGCGGAATTGATATAAAATCGGCGGAATCGATATACGCCCGTTGCTACAACCATTTAATCTATTCTGATTTCTGTGCTACAACTACCTCGAGCATCATCTGCTACAAGTTAATAATACTCCGACTTTATTACTTTAAACCACGAAGCAGAGAACGTAATGTCCTAATATAATGACAAGAATACAACTTACTACTCCGATATACTATTACACCGAAATTCTATGTATATTATTATTAAATACTTGTTCCAAATTGCAGTTATGATGTGTAAATAGCAAGTTTGCAACTACTTCAAAAATGTATGACGTGAGATTATTTTGAATTTAAAGATGATGTATAAAAGTGCATATTTAAGTACACATTTATTCTAAACATCCAAAAAATTATAGTAAAACTAGGTACTATCAGTGTAATATTTGCATGTAAGCCGTAGATTTTAGTTTTTTACTATACAGTGTGTACTGTAGAATTAGAAACATTTTGCGTAGTGCACAATAAAGAAAGCGGGTAAGTGGGAGCAATGCGCTCTGCTGTACATTAGGTGTCTAGGAGGTCGCTGTAATGGATGGTATTAAATTTTAATTCAAAGATATCATATCATGTACGGAAAATGATTCTGAGCGAAGACGGTCTGCGGTCTGTCAGTCTAGGATATTTTATATTTTTGTTACTTATTATTAATATGGTAGTCGGTAAGTTGAATTAATATTATTGTTAAATTATCAGTGATGCTGGAAAAATAATAAATATAACTATGTAAATTTGGCTATTATGGTACCCTGAATTACAACAAAATGATAAACATTATATTTTGTGTTGATACGCAATTTTGTTCACATTTGAATTTAAAATGTCGGTAAAAAGTAACTGTATTTTTACATTTGTTTTAGATATTTTAGTCACGGAAAAAACCGCTTAAGAAAAACCTCGTTTTAAATTGTCATTCCTAAACTATAAAAATTGAAAATTTTAGAAATTTTTAACTACCAAATCATTATATTCAATTTGTTAAATATTGTCAAAATTTTAATTTTAAATGATTATAAAAAATAATTATTCCTATTTATTTTTAATATTTTTCAACTGCTATTGCAACAATATATCAAGAGTCTAGTATTAAATTGTCATGCTTTTTGACTCAACCAATAAAATATGATTGACATTTATAGAATAAAAAAAAAAATTAAAAATGTCCGTTAACAGCTTAAAACGAATCAAAATATTTTGAAAAATGTATCAATTATTGATGAAACAAACATATGATGACAATTTCAAGTGTCTACAGTAATTTGTTTTTGAATTACAACAAAATAAGATAATCACTTAAAGAGAATCAAGTGAATAACCAATGTCAAAATATTTAATCTGCGATGGTATTATCTTATTTTCATAATTTTATTAGAAAATAATATTATTTTTGTGTGTACAGACTACGAGTAACCAATTGCCAATTGGTCATTAGCGCACAATCAGTTACACAATATTATACACTAGTGAATCTATACAAAATAATATAATATATACATGAGAACATTTTTAATATATTTACCTGTATCAGTATCAGTGTTGTAAAGTATTTGAGTAAAAGTATTCAAATACTTTTTTTCGTATTGAATACTTTTTAAAATACTTTTATTTTTGAAGTATTTGAACGGTATTTTAAATACATTTTTACTGTTGAATATTATTTTATTGAATACTTTTTTTTTATTCCTTTAATTCTTTATTCTTTATTCCTTGTCAAATAATAATAATGTCATTATAATAATATATATATTTATAATTTATGAACAATTCGATATCGATTTTGGTCTTCGTCTTTAGTTTAAATAAAATTAATTAATTACATTTCTGTAGCTTAACTAAATGTTTTTTACTCCGGAAAACCGTTTGTTTATCGTCGACGAAGATCGCAAAGGTACGTTATCGTTACCTACCAACATGTATTATAGCGAAATATTATACGAACTTTAGGCTGGGGCTATACACGGCGATATTCGCGGCGGTTTTTGTTCTGTCTGGCTATACACAGCGAATTCGCGTGACGGATTCGCTCATTATTTTCGCCGCGATTTTCCAAATATTTAAAAATATTTGTACCATAATTTTGACATAATTCAGTTTCAAAGTTATTAATATAATTCTATAATACAAATTCTACACCCATCTGGTGGGGTTACCTCAAGACGTCAAGAATATTCACATAACATGTGGTACCTGTTCATTATTCGCTGAATAATATTCAGTCATTTTCGTTTTGTTCGTCGTAGTTATATCTACTTTGGTATAGTATTGGTACTTACCAGCTAAAATATACAAAAAAAGATATTATATATACCTCTTACCTATTCAAAACAGTCATTGTCACCGTTTTTATCACCACGAAAAACATGTCAAGTGAATTGACAACTGAGGAGCTTGTGGCTATTGCTGTAGCACTAGAAGAAGACGAGAACAAGATCCAGAAGAAAAGAAAATATTCTGTTCATCCATTAAATAAGGAAAGGAAGAGAAAAGGCCAGTTTCATTTAATATATTATGATGATTTGCGTTTGTATCCTGAAAAGTTTTTTTCTTATTATCGGATGTCTATGCCGACATTTGATGAATTGTTGAGTATCGTCAAATCCGACTTATTAAAAATGGAGAATTTCAAAAATGACACAATAACACCAGAGGAACGCTTGACAATTACTATTAAGTATGTTAGTATGTATATTTTTATAATTATTGGATCATTATATTATATATAAAACAAATCAAAATAACTTTATATCTTGTACCTACAGCTATAGCTGGCATTTATAAAAATTATTATAATATATCATTTGTGTTTTGATTGGCCATAGAATATTCTTGATTTCTAACCGTGTTTTCGAGTGATTGCTGCGTGTAAGTGTAAGGCTGAAGACTGAAGAGGTATATTATATGGTTGAAATTGAGGCTGATGTGGTGTATAAGGCATGAGGTGGTGTGTAAAGGCTGAGGTGTTGTATAAAGTTGATGTGATGAGTAAGGCTGAGAAGTTTGGTTATCGTTATTTGTTGTATATTTTTGTAGGAGTTGCATGACATCTATTCGGAATTTCATACTATTTTGATCATCCATACTCTTCATCGCTGGTAACAAAGAAAGCAAAAAATGTTTATTGCCATCAAAAACTTCTTCTTTGTTATTTCTTTTTTCTATGGCGTTCAACACGTGTTCTTGAAACACAGATAGTTTTTTCTTCGGCTGTTTAGGCACTGTATTAGGGACACCGGGGGACATTGCCTGGTCTGAAGCCGTCGGTGAATCGAGGTTATCTATAACATTGATTTCTTCAACCGAATTATCATTTTCATGTGCCATGTTTCCTGAGGTACTGCAATAAAATACATTTTTCATTATTAGTTAGTGACAGGAAAAATTAATCAGTGGTAGGTATTACTAGTTCCAAATTATATATAATATTTCAAGCAAGTACCTATAGATAATTATAAAAATATATCACTTATACAAATTTAAAATAAGTCGACACTTAGATATTTCCTAATTAATTAGATGTATGTCTATTGAATACTTACGATCTTCCGTCGAAATTAGGTTGCAAAAATGACAGATTGTCAAAATAACAATATTTTGCTTTTTTTATCATTGCTGATCCCGATTTCTCATATTTATGAACCTCTTTTTTAAATGTATCTTTTAGATTCTTCCATTTCCTCATAATGTGTACAACTAAATATGAAAAATGTATTCATTAGGTACATTTATTAAAAAAGTGTAAAAAGGTGACATATAATGGGTAGATACCGCGTTGCATGCTGTGCAGAAGGTATATAACTTAAAAGTAGATCACTTTAATGGAAGGTGTTAAATTTGAAATCAATCTATATTACCTATATCATAAAATATAATATTTTAAAGATGATATTATGATAGTCAAACTGAGTATAATATATATTTTAGATTTTTTTGTTACAATCTTAATTGTATTAATACCATTTTATTTTAATATTTTTATATGGTTTAGTAATTTGGTATAGAATGTAAAATTTAGAATTATCATTTTAGGTATTTATCAACGGGAGCTACATTTAACCAATTGCATTTAGACTTTTTAATTGGAAAAAGTACAGTTCGAGTAATAATAAAAGAAACTCTCAGTGTTATATGGAAAAACTTACAGCCTTTAGAAATGGCAGAACCTACCAAAGACGTGTGGATTCAAACTGCCGAAGGATTTTATAATAATGCGAATTTTCCTAACTGCCTTGGAGCAGTCGATGGAAAGCATATTCGAATAATTAATCCGGCAAAAAGTGGTTCAGACTTCTGTAACTACAAGCATTTTTTTTCTATAATTTTAATGGCTTTAGTAGATTCGAACTATTGTTTTATTTCCATAGACGTTGGAGCTTATGGACGTGAAGGAGATCCTAATGTCTTCAAAAAGTCACCATTAGGTAAAAAGTTGTACGATCGTCAACTGGACATCCCTTTGCCAAAAAAATTACCTAATGATGATGATGGTGTAGAACAACCATTTGTGATAGTTGGAGACGAGGCATTTGCCTTGCATGAAAACTTACTCAGGCCTTATCTAAGAAAAAATTTAGATTTGAAGAAAAAAATATTTAATATGAGACTCACTCGAGCTAGACGTTATGTGGAATGCGCGTTTGGAATTCTAGCGAACAAGTGGAGAGTTTTTCATACGCCTATTTTAGTTGAACCTGAGTTTGCTACATTGATAGTAAAATCAGCATGTGTTATTCACAATTTTGTTCGTCGTCGAGATGGTGTAGAATATGAAGATACACTTCACTGCCCATTTGAATCAATAA
>NW_019100923.1:14155-27014 GCF_001856785.1 Myzus persicae | reverse complement strand
TTTTGGGTATTTATGTTATCTTCAAAATCAGAGTTTAAAAAATAACATAGCCATACCTATAGAATTAAATATAAAACACCAAAGACTGATTAAAAGTATGCAGGTAGAATCAATTAAAATAATAATTGAATTAAATGGTATCAAATGGTCCTGAATATTATATTTAACTCATTGTTGATTAGTACTTAAAATAAAAAGTAGCACTTACCAGCAATAATTGTTCTTGTCTCATCATCCAACCGAATTCGACCAATTTCTAGTTCATGCCCACAGTGAGTTTTCCAAAATGATGTGGACACTTTTCCATCAAATTTGGAAATAGTAACTTTTAGCAATGATGGACAGGCTCGTTCAATTTTATTACTACCCATTGATTTGATTTCTCTAACATTGTTACCTTGTTTTCGGTAACTGTAAGAGCGATGGCAATAGTAAAATTGCCTTGTATTTCCATCACTTAATTCTGATGCAGCTCTATCAAGTATGTACATTGTTGATGTCCGTTGTTCCATTTCTCGTTTCCAAGAATCAAATTCTGTAATTAAAAACCAAAGGGGCAAATTATTCTAGTTTGATTTTTTTTGATTTTCTTTGTATCAATTTTATCATGTAATTTATATTAATACAGTAGGTTTCTGTATTCAGTGTAGTACAATTGTAGGCTTTAAAAGAAACACACATATTGTCCATCACTTCATAGTACAAAACAACCTATAAGTTAAAAGATTAAAGCCAACATAAAGTACCAACATTTTATATACATAAAGTTATTTAAGCATAGGTACATCATATGCTGCTTCTAGTCCATAACCTAAGTCAAAACCTATTTTCACTCATCTGATGTAGACTTAAGCATTTGACCTAAACATTAATGCTAAATAATAATAATAATAATAATATTAATAATAATTAATAATTCCCCAGGTAATGGCATCAAGTCCTAGCAAAACTGTTAAATATACTATATACAGCGTTTATATTGTATTAACTAAACTAGATATGCATTTTATTTATTGACATTAGCAGTAACAAATTTAAATTCTAAAAAAGAAGTGCTTTATGTCTTGATACAATCATTTGTTAGCTATAATATTTAGGCTGTTGTCTGTTGATATATTTTACATTTTAACTACATAGTAATTGAATTATTATCAAATTTGTAACAGTAGACAGTAGTACATTTTATAAACTAAGTTAAAATATTATTATAATGTCGTGCCTATTTAAATGCACGCTTTATTTTAAATATTAACACCGGGAATTATCATTAATATGTTATCACTTATCACTACGATAATCACGGAAGTCAAATTGTGGTTCAAATCGCTAGGGGTGCCGCGCGCGTGATAAGGATGCCAAAAATCTGCTGCTGGGAAGCTCTCGTTAATATTGTACCGAATAGTGAATACTGATAAAAATTACAGATAAGAATCCTTCGTTATCTCGATTGACGATTATCGAATATTGATTAACTCCACGAACATAGATAATAAAGAATAAAAAATAAAAACACTAAAACCTCAGATATATTTATTATTTAATAATATATCTTATATTATATCTATGACTTAACAGTAATATAGGTAATCATAGATTAAAATATTATGGAACTATAAGTACTTACTACTTTACACATTCAAATTCAACGCGTTTACGCGTCATTCAAAATTATAAGTGTAATGCCGATTGCCGGCAACGCGTTTACGCGTCATGTCCAATTCTACCGGAGAGCCACTTGTAAAATGCGATTGACGCGTTTACGCGTCAGAGGCTTAAAAGAAGAAAGTTTTATTTTTTAAATACTGTTTTGTCTAAACTAAATTTTTAGTTTCATGTTAAGTACTAATTCAATATCACTCTAGAATAATAATATATTATAGGGAATATTTAATATCATATGAAACATTAGATACAATATTTTATAAATGAAAATAAAGAATAATACTGTGTACAAATAATGGACAAACGATCAACTTGTAGATAGTGTACGATCACATAATAACAAATATAAAACAGATAACATTATAATATAATCTAGTAAAATAATTAAAAAATATCTATTTTCATGGATTTAATTTAAACATGTGTTCAAACGCGTCGCAGGCGTTGAATGTGTTATTAAATATATTTCCCTTAAATATTTGGTCTGTGCTCTTTGGTGACCGTTCCCTGTCGGCGAATTATCCAAAATACACGGTTTATTTATAAAACATATTATTCGTTATTTTTGTTTAATAGTTTATTCAATACACAATAATAATAGGCATTAATTTGGTCATTTTATTTAGTAACACGTTTTACATTTAACATTACTATTACAGTAACTTTTCATTTCACACGTATCACGTTTGTAACATTCTTTGATTATTTTATTATATTTTTTGTTAATTTTATATATTAACTAGTGAATTAAAGGCTTGGACTTGAATCAAAAGACATTATTTCGGTAATTATAATATTTATATATAGTCAAATAAAACATTTTGAAAGTTGACCTTGTGTGCATAATATTATATTATAATGGATAAGAAAAAAAGTGATGTTTGAAACCATTTTATGATACTCGAAAATGAAAAGGCTAAATGTAGTTATTGTTCTATTGAATATTCATTTAAAGGGGGATCAACAGCCAATTTAAGTCGTCACTTAAAAAGAAAACATATAATACAGTATGAGGCAAAAAAAAAACGATGTGTTGATTTGGTTAGTGCAGAGCAGGACATTGATGAACCGGATTGTACCATTTCAGCCGAATCTACCATATCTCGTCCTTCAACAAGTACATATATTAAAACAAATATAATTCGAAATTCTATTCCTCAAAATATTCAAACAAAAATTGACTCGTTCGTATCAAAACCAATTTCGCTTACAAAATCAAAACAAATTGATAACCAATTAGCTATTGTAATAGCAAAAGAGTTTCAACCGTATAGCTTGGTCGAGAATAAAGAATTCAAAAAATTTGTTAAATTATTAAATCCGGGATACACATTGCCTTCAAGAAAAACCATTTCTAAATGTATTATTCCTCAATTGGTAGAAAGTACAAAACAAAAAATAAAAGTTAATATTAAAAATGCCGAACATATTGCGTTTACCACGGACGGTTGGACTTCGGTTAACAACGATAGTTTTGTAGCAATAACTATTAATTTCATAGACAAGGAAGAATGTATTTTAAAAACGCATTTATTAGGTTGTTATAATTTTATAGAATTTCATACAGCTGTAAACTTATCCGATTTTATGAACAAATGTTTTATTGAATGGGAAATACAAGAAAAAATTAAAGTAGCAGTTAGTGACAACGCAGCAAATATTGTAGCTGCAATTAATTTAAATACAAAGTGGCGTCATTTACCTTGTTTGGCTCATAGTATAAATTTAATAGCACAAAGTGGCTTAGGAGAAATTTCAGAGGTTTACAAAAAGGTAAAAAGTGTGGTAGAATTTTTTAAGCGGTCTTCCCAAGCGTATACTAAATTAAAAAATACGCAAATTCAAATGGGTTATCCCACATTGAAACTAATTCAAGATGTCGCCACGCGCTGGAATTCTACATATGCAATGTTTCAAAGATGTATTGATTTAAAAGAACCTTTAGTTTCAACAATAGCAGTAATGGGCTATGTTAATAATTTATTGCAATCAGATTTTGAAATTATGAAATATTACTGTGATATTTTTAAGCCGTTTAATGAAGTTACCATTGAACTCAGCAGTGAAAAAGAAATATCCATATCAAAAGTTCTTATTTTAGTTAACATGTTAATATCTCATTTAAAAATAAAAAAACAAGAAAAAGATTTGCCTCAAAATATTTATCATATGGTTGAAAAAATGGAATCCAAAGCAGACAGAAAATTTCAAAACATTAATATGCAACGGATATTAACAGAAGCAACAATTTTAGATCCGAGGTTCAAGAAAAAGGGTTTTAATTCTATTACATCATACCAACAGGCATATCAAAAATTAATTCTTAGCGTAACATCAATAATAACATCAAATCAAACACTTCAAACTTCAAATGATGATGTTACCATGACTACTGGACCCGAAAACTGCCGACCTGAAAAAACTTTGGAAATATGGAAAGACTTCGATGGTCAAGTAATTAGAATTTAAAACTAAATATTTGATAAAACATTTACCCATTATATTATATTTTTAATTTATTTAAATTACAGGTAACTACTACGACTACTATTACTACGCCAAGAGCTCAAGCTATTTTAGAAATAGATAGGTATATTAACGAACCATTATTATCCAGAAAATTGGATCCGTTAATTTGGTGGAAAGATCATAAAACAATATACCTACCCGAATTTATTTAAATTAATGCTTTTAAGATTATGCGTACCATCATCTTCGGTTCCATGCGAAAGAACTTTTTCGAAGGCTGGATATACTATAACAGACCGACGCAATTGGTTGTCAGTTAAAAATACTGAACAATTATTATTTTTAAATAATAATCTTTAAATTTTTTTTAATAACTTTTTAGTTTTTAATAATTTTTTTTTTATTGCATACGAGTTGTAATGTGTTTTATGTTATTATATTAAAGTTATTCATTTTTATTTAATAATGTTTGTAACAAAAATTATTATTAGGTAATAATTATTTAGGTACATAAAGTACATCAAAAATGTGCGCAATATACGTTATAAAATTGTTCGGACTATAATATTTTATACAGATATAAAGTATACAATTTTTAAATCATAGGTAGGTATTTATAATATTAAAATTAAATTCTCCTTAGTTTCTACATCACACCACGTCTTTTTAAGGTTTAAGCATTACCTACCTACTAAATGTAATGTCACTAAAGAAATTATTTTTAACTTAGCTTTTTATACACCAAGTTATAACGAAGTGTTTTTGTATATTATATATTAAGATATTATATACGTCTACACAGTTTTAAATTATAATAGTATAATTAATAATTATACATTGATACTATAATAATACGAGTAAGCGCTAGATACTCAGTAATCACTAATAAGTACGGAGACAGACCACTGTATTACTGCAATACAATAGTGGCTAGGAAACAGGTTGTACTGATAGTGGTTATTCGGTTCGGTATCGCCGTAACGGTATTCGGTACTCGCCAGTCGCCACTCGGTAAGTAATGACTAATGATATGATAATAAAAAAAGTACCGAAAGGAACGATGGAACGAGTCATTTGGAATCGTTCCTTCTGTGAACCTGGAACGAAAGTAACGATTCACTAAAAGGAACGGAAATTCCCATCACTAGTAACAACCGATCCGGTTCACCTAGTGGCCGGCCGACGGTTCCTAGCGCAGGTGTCGTCCGTCGTCGTTTGGTGGTTTGTTTGAGAAGCACAGCGCGGATTTCCGCGTAAAGGCCGTTTGACATCGCGCGGGACCGCGTCACGTTTAAAGAATGAAAAATTAAGTTCAAATCACTTGGTTTATATCATGATATAATTATTAATTGTTAATTATATCATGGTTTATATATTATACGTGTTGTTAGTGATAACGTGTTATCGTCGTTCCAAAGACGATATATATAGAATTACTGTTAGGATACATGTTTATTTACAAACACATTTCTTTCATTTTCTAAATTCAATTTTATAACTTACAAAACTATCTACACAAATGACACATTTTCGAAGTCTAGTTGCAATTATTGTCCGCGAATTTATTGCCCAAACTTTGGGTAAACAAATTACGGAAGTTGATGCTGATGATTTCATGTGGTACTCGCATACACTCAGAAAAACGAGCGCTTGTAATGGTATCAGAGATACGGTACAATGTATTATGTATATCTTAACTGGAAAACATGCTAAAACACAGGACGTTGGGGATTTACTTGCAAAATGGATCATTAGAGTATTACCGTTAACCAAAGTATGTACGGCCCTTAATTTAAATTCAAAATGTTTTACAGTATTTTTATTTTTATAGATGATTTTTGGTGGTACTGTTATTGATAAACAATTTACGCTAACAACTGATGAATCATATCCATATAATATTCAAAGACATGGGTGGAAGACAAGAACACGCAACTCTGTATTTGATCCTCACGAAGCAACATTGAGAGATATCGACTATATATATGATAAATTTAATTTTCCTGAAAACCCATTGTCAAATGCGGAACCCCCCAAACGTCGAAGAGAACATATTGACAATATGCAGTTGCTTTCACCACCCCGAAGGGTCAGAAGATGCGGTATCGAACAACTAACCGCTTCTAGCAGCTCTATCCATGAGATACCGTACGAGGATACCGTATGTATACATTTATCTATGATTAGAAAAAATTGTTGTTGTTTATTGAAAATTGTTGCTTACATACATTATTTTTTTAAGAAAACGGCTTGCTCGCAGTATGTAGACAACATAAGACAGATTGATTCGAGATGCCAAGAGTAGATTTATGAAAGTAGACCAATCCGGAGTAGAATGTGTAAAGCAGTATGTCCCCCTGTAGACAATAGTACAACAACGGATTTACCTTCCTGCAGCCAAGAGCAAATAAGCAGAAGCCCGATTGATTCGAGATGCCAAGAGCAGATTTATGAAAGTAGACCAATCCGGAGTAGAAGGTGTAAAGCAGTATGTCCCCCTGTAGACAATAGTACAACGACGGATGGACCTTCCTGCAGCCAAGAACAAATAACTAATATACAAACACGACAAACAAGACCTCAACGAACACGGAGAAAACCACAATTTCTAAATGACTATGAATGCAATTAAATATCTTTGTCGGCATATAAATATATATATTTTAATCCTGCACAGGTTAATTATGATATCTGAAAATAAAATTTATAAAATACAATCTATATTAAAAATATTTTGTTAATTTTTTTTTTCCTTATTTAACAGATCTAATAGTAATCCTGTAATAATGTTCTGGAACACATTTCCACAATAATCATTCAGTTAATTTAATAACATCAATCAGCATTTAAAGTTCGATTTTTTAGTTTCTGAAACTGGAAACCTATAGTATCAGGTTTGCTTAACAATTTATCCAAATGACATTATTAGGGGAAATTAATATTTAACACCGTTTTTAGCGATCAAAAGTACATTTAAGATAAAGTGCAGGATTACATGGGTAAAATACTGATTTTGCGACCACTACAAGTCTAATACGCTTCCCAGGGGAATTAAAACTATTTGGGGGTATAGAGTAAGTTATTTAGAGTCGAGGGATATCATTTTGAAAGCGGTAGTACAAAATTTGCATTTTTAATAATTTTATTTCGTATTATAATTGCCGGGCGAACGCAATTTGCACTACTCCGGTATAAACGATTCTGTTTATAATGCATTAAAAATCGAAATATTGTACAACGACTTAGCCAAGCACATCCCTGGCTTCGTTAGGATATCCCCTTTTTGGGAAATGCATTTTGGATACTTACAATTTGCATAAAGTAGTGGTGAGGTCGAGCTGTCCAGAAAACGGTATATCGGTGCAGGATTACATGGGTAAAATACTGATTTTGCCCCCACTACAAGTCTAATAGGCTTCCCAGGGGACTTAAAATTATTTGGGGGTATAGAGTAAGTCATTTAGAGTCGAGGGATATCATTTTGAAAGCGGTAGTACAAAATTTGCATTTTTAGTAATTTTATTTCATATTATAAGTGCCGGGCGGACACAATTTGCACTACTCCGGTAGATTTCTAAATTTCTAAATGCCATGTTTTTTATTTTAAAATTTCAGGAATTTATAACAGTTTCATAATATAATTTAATTTTTAACTTTTAGTGGTAAATGCGAATGTTGTTGACTCAGAACAAACACCAAATAACATAGATGATGACAATGAAACAAGTCATAAAAGTATAACATTTATAATGTAATTTAATTGAATGAGTAAATTTCTAAATGCCATGTTTTTTATTTTAAAATTTCAGGAATTTATAACAGTTTCATAATATAATTTAATTTTTAACTTTTAGTGGTAAATGCGAATGTTGTTGACTCAGAACAAACACCAAATAACATAGATGATGACAATGAAACAAGTCATAAAAGTATAACATTTATAATGTAATTTAATTGAATGAGTAAATTTCTAAATGCCATGTTTTTTATTTTAAAATTTCAGGAATTTATAACAGTTTCATAATATAATTTAATTTTTAACTTTTAGTGGTAAATGCGAATGTTGTTGACTCAGAACAAACACCAAATAACATAGATGATGACAATGAAACAAGTCATAAAAGTATAACATTTATAATGTAATTTAATTGAATGAGTAAATTTCTAAATGCCATGTTTTTTATTTTAAAATTTCAGGAATTTATAACAGTTTCATAATATAATTTAATTTTTAACTTTTAGTGGTAAATGCGAATGTTGTTGACTCAGAACAAACACCAAATAACATAGATGATGACAATGAAACAAGTCATAAAAGTATAACATTTATAATGTAATTTAATTGAATGAGTAAATTTCTAAATGCCATGTTTTTTATTTTAAAATTTCAGGAATTTATAACAGTTTCATAATATAATTTAATTTTTAACTTTTAGTGGTAAATGCGAATGTTGTTGACTCAGAACAAACACCAAATAACATAGATGATGACAATGAAACAAGTCATAAAAGTATAACATTTATAATGTAATTTAATTGAATGAGTAAATTTCTAAATGCCATGTTTTTTATTTTAAAATTTCAGGAATTTATAACAGTTTCATAATATAATTTAATTTTTAACTTTTAGTGGTAAATGCGAATGTTGTTGACTCAGAACAAACACCAAATAACATAGATGATGACAATGAAACAAGTCATAAAAGTATAACATTTATAATGTAATTTAATTGAATGAGTAAATTTCTAAATGCCATGTTTTTTATTTTAAAATTTCAGGAATTTATAACAGTTTCATAATATAATTTAATTTTTAACTTTTAGTGGTAAATGCGAATGTTGTTGACTCAGAACAAACACCAAATAACATAGATGATGACAATGAAACAAGTCATAAAAGTATAACATTTATAATGTAATTTAATTGAATGAGTAAATTTCTAAATGCCATGTTTTTTATTTTAAAATTTCAGGAATTTATAACAGTTTCATAATATAATTTAATTTTTAACTTTTAGTGGTAAATGCGAATGTTGTTGACTCAGAACAAACACCAAATAACATAGATGATGACAATGAAACAAGTCATAAAAGTATAACATTTATAATGTAATTTAATTGAATGAGTAAATTTCTAAATGCCATGTTTTTTATTTTAAAATTTCAGGAATTTATAACAGTTTCATAATATAATTTAATTTTTAACTTTTAGTGGTAAATGCGAATGTTGTTGACTCAGAACAAACACCAAATAACATAGATGATGACAATGAAACAAGTCATAAAAGTATAACATTTATAATGTAATTTAATTGAATGAGTAAATTTCTAAATGCCATGTTTTTTATTTTAAAATTTCAGGAATTTATAACAGTTTCATAATATAATTTAATTTTTAACTTTTAGTGGTAAATGCGAATGTTGTTGACTCAGAACAAACACCAAATAACATAGATGATGACAATGAAACAAGTCATAAAAGTATAACATTTATAATGTAATTTAATTGAATGAGTAAATTTCTAAATGCCATGTTTTTTATTTTAAAATTTCAGGAATTTATAACAGTTTCATAATATAATTTAATTTTTAACTTTTAGTGGTAAATGCGAATGTTGTTGACTCAGAACAAACACCAAATAACATAGATGATGACAATGAAACAAGTCATAAAAGTATAACATTTATAATGTAATTTAATTGAATGAGTAAATTTCTAAATGCCATGTTTTTTATTTTAAAATTTCAGGAATTTATAACAGTTTCATAATATAATTTAATTTTTAACTTTTAGTGGTAAATGCGAATGTTGTTGACTCAGAACAAACACCAAATAACATAGATGATGACAATGAAACAAGTCATAAAAGTATAACATTTATAATGTAATTTAATTGAATGAGTAAATTTCTAAATGCCATGTTTTTTATTTTAAAATTTCAGGAATTTATAACAGTTTCATAATATAATTTAATTTTTAACTTTTAGTGGTAAATGCGAATGTTGTTGACTCAGAACAAACACCAAATAACATAGATGATGACAATGAAACAAGTCATAAAAGTATAACATTTATAATGTAATTTAATTGAATGAGTAAATTTCTAAATGCCATGTTTTTTATTTTAAAATTTCAGGAATTTATAACAGTTTCATAATATAATTTAATTTTTAACTTTTAGTGGTAAATGCGAATGTTGTTGACTCAGAACAAACACCAAATAACATAGATGATGACAATGAAACAAGTCATAAAAGTATAACATTTATAATGTAATTTAATTGAATGAGTAAATTTCTAAATGCCATGTTTTTTATTTTAAAATTTCAGGAATTTATAACAGTTTCATAATATAATTTAATTTTTAACTTTTAGTGGTAAATGCGAATGTTGTTGACTCAGAACAAACACCAAATAACATAGATGATGACAATGAAACAAGTCATAAAAGTATAACATTTATAATGTAATTTAATTGAATGAGTAAATTTCTAAATGCCATGTTTTTTATTTTAAAATTTCAGGAATTTATAACAGTTTCATAATATAATTTAATTTTTAACTTTTAGTGGTAAATGCGAATGTTGTTGACTCAGAACAAACACCAAATAACATAGATGATGACAATGAAACAAGTCATAAAAGTATAACATTTATAATGTAATTTAATTGAATGAGTAAATTTCTAAATGCCATGTTTTTTATTTTAAAATTTCAGGAATTTATAACAGTTTCATAATATAATTTAATTTTTAACTTTTAGTGGTAAATGCGAATGTTGTTGACTCAGAACAAACACCAAATAACATAGATGATGACAATGAAACAAGTCATAAAGGTATAACATTTATAATGTAATTTAATTGAATGAGTAAATTTCTAAATGCCATGTTTTTTATTTTAAAATTTCAGGAATTTATAACAGTTTCATAATATAATTTAATTTAATTTAATTTTTAACTTTTAGTGGTAAATGCGAATGCTGTCGACTCAGAACAAACACCATATTACATAGATGATGCGAATGTTGACATGGATGAAGCAGAAGAAGCATATTTTTCATCCCGAGGTGTTTTTAAAAAAAAAAAAAGTATTTATATTTTATTTAATGAGTAGATCATTACAATTATTTTTATCTTATATTAAATTTTAGTTTTAAATTGCGAATACAGTAGTACTGAAGAGAAATCTAGTGATGAAAAATCAGAAACTTCTAGTGATGAAAAATCAGAAGGTTCTATTGAAGACGATAAGCTGAAAATTTCCTTAAATTAGAGGTATAACATTTATAATGTAATTTAATTTAATGAGTAAATTTCTAAATGCCATGTTTTTTATTTTGTCGTTTTTACTTAATTTCACCTACGGTAAATTCACCCACAGTGTAAAAATTTCATCAAAATCGGTCAAGTGGTTTAGGAGTCCATTGAGGACAAACACTGTGACACGAGATTTATATATATTAAGATTATTAATTATGTTTTTGTTTTTCTATGTTACTGAGGTAACCTATAAATGCACATGTCCTGGTTGTATTAAATCTTATAAAAAGCAAAGATGGTGCACAAAACATTTAGATAGTCATTTCGCTAGACATGTTTGTAAAACATGTAAAAAGGTTCTATCTAGCAGAGGAACCTTAAATCGACACATGAAAATGCACACAGACGAACGGTCAAAATATAAATGTGAAATATGCAACCGGACTTTCTTCCATAGCAGTGATTTAAAGTACCATCAAAAAACATTTCATGCAGAAAACAGTTCAATAAAATGTACACTTTGCGAGAAAACTTATTCAACCAAAAAATTATTGAAAAACCATCATGACTTTATTCATTTAAAGTTACAAAAATATCGTTGTCCAGACTGTGGTATGTTTTTTGGAATGTCAATCATGTTGCATCGACATAAAAAAAAGGTAATTAATTAACACTTGAGTAACAAAATATAACATTTAAATAAAAAAAAAAATATTTCTGTTTCAGAATCACAATGTTCCGAAGACCTGATTTTGTCATCGAGTCGCCGCCGTCACCGTCGTTAATAGCAATGTTACTCAGAAAATTATTCGAAAATAAAATTAATTTTATATAATGTTTTTTTTTAAAATTTTTATCAAAATTCAAGAATGTTTCAGAATCATATGTTAACAATGAATTATATGTTTATATTTTTGTTACTTTTTTTGCAATAAACATCGAAATATTGTACTACGACTTAGCCAATCATATCGTTGGATTTGTTAGGATGTCCCCTTTTTGGGAAATGCATTTTGGATATTAATAATTAGCATAAAGTAGTGGTGAGGTCGAGTTGTCCAGAAAACGGTATATCGGTGCAGGATTACATGGGTAAAATACTGATTTTGCCCCCACTACAAGTCTAATACGCTTCCCAGGGGACTTAAAATTATTTGGGGGGATAGAGTAAGTCATTTGGAGTCGAGGGATATCTTTTTGAAAGCGGTAGTACAAAATTTGAATTTTTAGTAATTTTATTTCATATTATAAGTGTAGGGCGGACACAATATGCAATACTGCGGTAGATATATATTGGTTTATAATTCATTAAAAATCGAAATATTGTACAACGACTTAGCCAAGCACATCCCTGGCTTCGTTAGGATATCCCCTTTTTGGGAAATGCATTTTGGATACTTACAATTTGCATAAAGTAGTGGTGAGGTCGAGCTGTCCAGAAAACGGTATATCGGTGCAGGATTAC
>NW_019100923.1:0-10864 GCF_001856785.1 Myzus persicae | reverse complement strand
TTAGTAGAGTAACAGTTGCTGTAAATCTAGGCTGATTCGATCGACGTCAACAAAGGTTTAACTTCACTTTTATTCTACAATTGAATTTCTAACTACCATCATGAGCATCCAATGGTGAGACCGAGTAGCTATTCTATAGGAAAAAACCTTGTGACTCCCGAGTACAAAACCCAAAAACTCAAAGTCATGTAGTGTAATTTGTTGCATTTATAAAAAAGAAACATGTATATATGCATTATGCATAATATATATATAGTATACCTTTATAATATAAAAGGTAATTACTAATTACACTAAAAAATAACAGATTATTACTACTGGTATACACTAATATACCAAATTATACAATAATGTAGGTGCATGAGTTTATTAAAATATTATGAGGTCTTGTTTTATTTATGTTTTTATATATAAGTTAGTTATCAATTTATTAATTTGATTTAATAATCATAATTAAAGAAATTTACATGACATTAGTATGTGTTACTATTACAGACACTGAATTTAGGATTTATTAATCGTAGAATTTAGTTACAGCAGTATACCTCAATGTAGATATGCAGCTTGTGTAAAAAGAATAGCTATGAATATCAATTAATATATTGAGTTTTATTTTTTACAATTTTTCACAATTTTTATGATATATTGCCTGATTTATATTGATTTCAATTTAATAGAGTTAACATTAAATGAAAATTCAATAATAATAACACACAACAGCATAGTGTGTTGTAGGCCGAGCAATATAGAGGTGTCGATATAGGCTGATTCGATTGACATCGATAAACGTTTGAACTTCACTTCTATTCAACAATTGTGTGACCGAGTAGCTATTCTATAGGATAATCTTGTGACTGTAGTGTAATTTATTGAATTAAAAAAAAGAAACATGTACATAATATGCGTAATATATATAGTATTCCTATGTAATATGAAAGGTAATTACACTATCTATTCAGATACCTATATTTTGTTAAGAAATAAAAGATTATTACTACTGGTATGCACCAATATACACACAAATACATTAAGACAAATCGCCTGCCGCAGCGAAAAAGGTCGTATCTCACTTTTTTTCATTTTCGAGTTACGACTGTATTCGAATAAAGAATAATTTTCTTTACTACCCACGAAAACGGTCGTATCTCTAGCTATCCAAAGAGCTTAGAAAAACAATTTAATTAATATGCACCGATAATGTGATTACCAACGAAAACAGATGTATGTTTAGATACGACTTTTGATAACAAATATTACCCGCGAAAAACGACGTATCACGTATCTCATACCACAATTAATATTATAGTGATATCAATTATTATTATTAATATTTTGTAATTAATATTTAATTGTAAGTAGCTTACAAGCTTACTAGTTTTACTTAACTACTAAAGAGTCAATGAAGAACCAATTGGGTACAATAGGATAAAATATGGACTTGATTAACAATAATTTAATATATATTCTATTGCTAATTAATTTTATTCATGTCATACTCCATTTTTTCAATTTGCTTCTCTACTAATTTTATTTTAAGATGTTTTTCTTTTTTTTCTAACTCAAATAACTCAGTCTCTTGTTTTATTAAATTATTTAATCTCTTTATTCGCAGTGCAGATTCTGACTCCAGATAACTGACTTTTTTAATTGAAAAATCATCTAAACCAATAGAGATCATTATTTCATAAGTAAATTGTTGTACCTACTTGGGTTTTTATTAAATTGACTACTTTTTTTTCAACAAGATTTTTTTATACATTAATGTAATACTCTTATAAGTTTGATATGAAATGAAACATAATTTAATTAAAATTCTCTACTACCCTGATTTTTTAAATTGTTTTGTTTGCTTTGGCTTTGATTTGAATGTGAATGCCTCAATAGTTGTTTCTTTTTCTTCAATAGTTTCATCTAAAAATTATTTTAATAATTATTTGATACTAGCGGATACTAGTGAATCTAATGCACCTAATAATAATAATAATTTATAATACCTATGAAATTATTATCTACTGTATTTGTCACTTCATTATTTTCATTATAAAAAAGTTCTGGTGATGTCATGTGTATAGGAAAACTATCAGAATCTGGGACCGACTCAAGCGCAATATCAATATTTTTATCTAATAAAATATCAATTTCAGATTGTTCGGTAATAACTTTTGTAGTGCCTCCTCCAGTTTTCCTTCTCTCTTGTTTCTCTTCCGTTAACATTTTCTTTCGGTGTTGCAACATATTGTCCCACCTTTTCTTTAATTGATCAGCTGTACGCTAAATAAATTTAAAAAAAATAAAATAAAATAATAAAATAAAATATTAACATATCAAACTTAGAATTAATTTTAATTAGGTACTTACATTTGTAAACAGTGCTTGAGCATTAAATTCCACTTCGATTTTCTTCCATATTTTTTGCTTTGTAGCTACTGTATAAGAATCACTTTTTTTTTTCAATAAAACTTCTTGGTATTTTAAAACCAAATCTTGGAGTAACTCTATTTCTTCATGAATAAAAGCTTTTGATTTTTTTAACGTGTTGCTATCAGAATTCATTTTTATAGACTACTCACTAATTACTTAAAAAAACATTAAATAACTAAATTAATTATAAAAGCAACTAATGTAATTAATAAGAAATCGTATTAGAAATATTTGATATTATTATCACAGATAACACAGCTAATCTATGGCAATAAAATATTAATTATGCTGATAACAATAAAATTATATATAATCTCCCGAACATTTTGCTTTTAAGAAATATTTTTACTTGAAATATTCTTAGAAAAATCTTAGCTAAAAAATAACTTAGTACCCTTTATAAATACCACTTGTGAGTTAGTGAAAAATATTTACTTAGCAAAGTTGAATATAAGTAATATCTTAGTATCATCTATAAATTTGGCTGTATATGATGAATAACTTTCTTATATTAAAAAATAGTATACAAAATAACTTAATATTTTTGAATTTGTATGAAAACATTGAAATTATTAAATTAGTTTAAAGAAAAAACTAAAGCAATTTCATACAAGAAAAACTATAAACAACTACTTAAGAAATTTAATAAAAAGAGCTATCAACAAAATTATATAGCACTTTAGTATTTACTTTTTACATACATAAATTGAATGTAATAAAATTATGGACAAAAATATCTTAATATCTTAGATTTCATAATTATTTCATATTTACTATTTTATTTTCTTCAAACAGTGTAACACTTGAGTAACCAATTGGTGTGGTGTATCATATTTAGTAGATATATTATAATAAAATGTTTGTATGAACATCCAAACTGCACATGACTGCAGGGGATATTGTAAATTAAACAAATTAAAAAGCTTAAAACATATATCGATTGCACGTGTAATATTGAAAACCTTATATTTTATTGTATAAAAGTAGACTAAAATTTGATTTGGTTTTAGTGGTGTACCAATTACTATGATAAAAGGCTGTATTGGCATTTTTTTATTTTTTTTATTTTCTAAATAATTTTCAGATTCAGTGATTGAATCATGAAAAGTAATAAAACTCTTTTGTGAATCCTTTATGAAATATTTTGTCACATTGTTCTTTCCATTATGATCTTTGGTTACCTTACGTGATGTTGGCACAAATAAAGAACTTAGTAGGTGTAAAAGTGTACAGTCTTTACCATCTAAATAACAGTTCACGGTTTGAGTTAATTTTTGGCATGATTTATAATAAAATTGATTATTCATATTACTTTGTGCAAGATCATTGTTTGTTTTGAGTTCTTTAAGTAACAATTTACCTTCTTTATCTTTTATATATTATTCTACTATTTGTAGAATATTATCGTACGATTTTATGAATTCTTCACATAAATCTGGAATGGTAGATGACTGATACAGTCCATGGAAATCAATATCAACCTATTTCATAAATTTAAATGGTCTTTAAATGTTTAATATATTTAATAAATATAACATTTAACTTACAAGTTTATACCCTAATGGTATAGAATAATTTGTCCATTCTTCTAATATTTCTAAAGTTGAATTAGCCTCTTTTATTTTATTTAGCCTGTACTGCATAGTAGCAGACCAATGTTCTAGTAAATTTGGAAATGAAATTTCATTATCATATTTTATTATGTCCAACAAATAACCGACGTCAGTTTCTACTACTATTGAACAGATAAATTCAAAAAAATAAATATGAAATTACCAAAATAGTTATTATTATATAAGTTGTGTCATTAATTTTATTGCAACACTCCTGTTATTTTTTAATTATTACAATTTAATGTATGTTTATTTACCAAATGAATCATTTCTTTTTGTGAATGTTTCATTATGGGCAGAATTATTACTTTTAACAGGATTTGTTTTTAGCCCACTGGATTTAAGTGCACGCATACAATTGTAAAATGTAGCATACAATTTTCCTCTTGGTGCCTTGTTATTCCCATGACGCAGGAAGTAAATATCCTAATATCAAACAATAAATTATTTAAAAAATATATTTAGTATAATTGTATGTTATATTTGTACACTTGCCTTAATCTCTGAAGGAAACATAGCTACTATCTGTTCAGTAACACTTTCAGCTAAGCTAATTGACATAGGTACATCATTTGAAATAATATCATGGATTATAGGACCAACCAAGTTTCCTCTAATGGTATCATTCAATTCCTTGTGAATGTTGTAATAATCAATTAAAAATTTTCCTCTGGTAGAATTGGCTAAAATGGTATGCATTTGAACTCCAGAAACTAAAATACTGTCTATTCCACTAAATGGTTTGTCTTTTAATATAGTTTTCGGATTCTGAACTCCAGAAACTATAGTAGTATCTATACCATTTAATGGTGTGTCTTGTAATGACGTTTGTGGATTCTGAACACCAGAAACTAAAGTACTATCTATTCTACTCAATGGTTTATCTTCTAATGATCTTTGCCATGTTTGTACATGATGTTCAAATTTAATCAATATCCCTAATGGTTGATTCAACAAAAGTTTATCTATGTGCCTAGATTTTATATACTTTAGGGCTTCAACATCAATACACTCATCTGCAACATAAAAAAAATGAAAACAAAACTGATTAGACTTTGTTATTTAAATATTTAGTATAAATATTAGAAGATAATGTTAGGTACTTTTTCGTGTAAAAGTAAACTAAATTAAGAATTTTAAAATACTTGCCTAAGAATACTCTAAGAATACATTCCAAGTTACAACTTTGTAATTGTGCATTGTTGGATCGCACATTTGTATTATAAGTATCCTTATCTGATGGTACATTATATCTAGTTGAATCAACATCGGCCTATAAAATTTCATAATATTGTGTAAGTAGATTAAAAACATAGCTTATGAAATTTCTTACATGTATGTTTGATTGATTATTAATAGATTGATAAAACATATTCATCTTCTCAAGGGTAGTCAGATTTAAAAGCATTGAAAATATTTTCAGAAACACAATTCTGCTCCATTGAATTTTTATTTTAACTATGTCTACCAATTAATAAATAATTTTGTTTAGAGAAACTACAAAAAGAATACAATAAATTATACAATATAAAAATAATAATAACTATAGTAAATAAAAAGTAAATTAAGCAGGGTACACAACCCTTCGTTAGTCATCTTATTTAAAAAAAAAGTTTTTAATATATCTGGGGTATTTTCATGGCGTCCCAGGCTGGAGTCAATGTGCTACAACTCACATTAACAAAATTTAAGTCCTATAATCTACTGTACATAATTTGAATGCTAGTTCTTTTATTACTTAATTATCATATTGTAATCTGATATACAAAAAGTCTAAAAAAGGGTTAAACATAAAACATTTTTTTAGGCATTTATATAAACATACAAATTAAAAAAATTCTTTTAAGCGAACAAAAGTCTTTAATGTAGATGTTTTAGTAATATTAATCGGGGGTCCACTAAATTCATTAATATTAACTAATGTAAATTCATCAATTATTTGCAATTCATCTGGTACCTACTTCATAAGCCTGGTAATGTAGAGAAAAATCGTTCAAGATAATTTGCTTTGCTAATTTAAATATTTGGCTATTATTTGTAATAAGAACTGCTTTGATTTCAAAAATAAACATTGCATTATTTGTAAATCTACTTAAATACAATTTTGTTTTGTAAGTAGTGCCTTTATACTGAACTTCACTATACATAGAATAATCAATTGGTCTTAAATTCATTTTTGTATGAATTTCATGTTCAACAGCTTCATTAGGAATTTGTTTATATTTATCTTCTCAAATTATAACTGAATTAAAAGGGTGCATCAAAAAATTAAAAAACTTAAGCTGACATTTTTTAGTTATAGAAAGCGTCACATTTTTTCGAGAGGAAGTTACACGAGCATATGTTTTTAACTCTCTGTGTTTTGCCTCAAACCTAAAACACCAGAAATGTCGTGGAGGACCTGATTGTCTTATAATTGAGGGGTAGTGTACAAGGAAATGGTGTTTAGGTTTTAACGAATCGTTAAAGAGAAGAACATAATTTTCGGGCGTTTGTAAATTGCGCCCACATTAAATAGGTAGTAAAAATACTATAGTAAATTGCGCCCGGGATTTTTCGGGGTCTAAAATGGGTATAGTAAATTGCGCCCATAGTATCTACTATCTTGAATTCATCGTTACCTATTATGTGTATTTTAAAAATACTGTTGTTCATTTATTGGTGGATAAGCCGAACGTTTATCGCTATAATCGATATGATATTAGCGATATCAATGCCTTTACGCGTATACAACGACTTTACGTACAGCCCGTATAGGTAATATTTTAGTAAGCCGTTTGCACGCAACAGTTAAACATGGATATTATACATACTGAAAGCCAGAAAGAAAACGACGTTATAATATACCAAACATTTAAATTTTCGAAATTAAAACGCGAGTTGTCTTCGGGCGAAACAAAGTGGCGATGTGCTGTAAAAACGTGTAATGCATTTTTGAAAACTGTTGGAGAAAAAAATAATATGACAATAACTGAAAAAAATGTGGAACACCGTCATAAAATAGATTTATTAAAATTACAACGACAAATTGTGTCCGCTAGTGCAAAGCGAAAAGCAACCGAAGATATCTGTGAAAGACCAGCGAAAATACTTCATAGCATAGCAACAGTTCAAGATACGAGCTTAATCAAGGTTAGTGATGTTAAATATATTAAAAGAAATATGTATAATGCAAGAAGAAAGTTACTACCTCCATTACCAATTTCAACTCAATCTGTTCAGGAAGCTTTAAACTCTATGCAATACAAAAGCTCGAAAGGAGAGGATATGCTTCTGTATAATGATTTTAATAGTTAACTCGTAATCATATGTTGTAAATCAAATTTAGAAATATTGTGTAAATCAGAAATGTTATATGTAGATGGTACATTTGAGTATTGTGCCAAACACTTCCTTCAACTATTTAGTGTTCATGGATATTTTAACGGGCACTATATACCATTGGTGTTTGGTTTATTGAAAAATAAATCTACTAACACTTATAAAAATTTTTTTCAAACATTGAACGAAAAATGTACTGAAAACGGGTATATTTTGAAACCCAAATCTATGGTTATTGACTTTGAAAAAGCTATTCATTTTGCTTGCCTAAACGTTTGGCCTGAAGTCGTAATTATAGGATGTCGATTTCACTTAACACAGGCCTGGTGGAGACGAATTCAAAAAGTTGGTTTAAGTTCAGAGTATAAATCAAACGGATCTATTATTTGAGAATGGTTATTACATGTGTTTGGAATGGTATTTTTAGAGCCAGAAAATGTTTGCGATTATTTCAATTATGAATTAATGCCTACAATGCCTGAAGATGATCGACTTAGACAATTTTCTTGCTATATTTTAAATACATATATTTTATTCGCTGACTTTCCTCCGAATATTTGGGCATCAGCTTCCGCAACATTAACTCGGTCAACTAATGCCTGTGAATCTTTCCACAGTCATTTTAACAAAAGCTTTTATACACCTCATCCTCATATATATAATTTTATGGATAAAATATTAGAGATACAATCAGAAATTTATGTAAAAATGAATAGTATAAATGAACCTTATAAATTTCAAAACACTAAATCAAAAAAAAAATTTAAAAAAATGGAAAAAATTGTTCAACAATACAATGAAAAAACTATTACGAGGGCTGAATACGTGAAGATGATGTCGCATTACTATGCAGATAACTTATTATAACTTTTTTATTATTATTATTATTAACATTTTTAACCAAAAAAAAAATATTTTATCAACTATAATTAATACCGTAATATTTAAAAAAAAAAAAATAATTTTCCTATTTTTATTAATTCCTATTTTTTTTTTTTTAATTTACTCATTTCAAGTAAACCAAAAAAAAACATTTTTGGAGGACAGTGATAGTCGCCTCCTCGTGGTGTCCTCTGGGTAATGCTAAATGACAATCATAAAAATAATACTTCTATAGGGCGCAAATTTGTACCTGATAAATACCGGGCGCAATTTACTACACAAAAATGTGTACCTGAAAAATACCGGGCGCAATTTACTACACAAAAATTTATACCTGAAAAATAGCGGGCGCAATTTACAACTATTTCCTTTCGTTGGGCGCAATTTACGTTTGCCCTAATTTTCATTATGTTCTTTAATTAAATGTTGAAGTGAAACAATGGCATTTTCAGTGAATGTATATGATAATAGGATATCAATTATTTTTAAAAAATTAGTAAAAAACTTCCAAACTTCATCATCATGAGGTATAAAATCTCCCACCATCAACGAAAAAAAAATGTACGAATGTCCACATTTCTTTTGCAGACATTTTCAAACAAAATCGTCTGATGTGGTGAACAGTTTCCTACTTCTAAAGACCCATAGTTAAATGTAGCCTTTCTATTGTTCAGGGTTTCTAAAGAAAATAATTTTACTGTTTCTGTATAATATTTAATTATGTGGCACATATTATAATGGCAAACTCCTTCAAACAAATCATGCATGATGTCAACACAAAAATTATCGGTTACATGAAAGCTTCTTATCCTATTAAGAATGGATTCTTGATATATCCCAGTTTCTTTAAAGTTATTACTCAACACATCAACTGAATAATTTTCAAATGTACGAATCAAACTGCTATCTTCTACAGACATATGTTTTGTTGTTGCCTTAGGAGCCTTGCAGAAACGACAGAAGTAGTTAGCGGAAAATGACTTACTGAACTCCAAAAGAGTGTTTACTCCCAAATTGTCACCCAACACTAATCCTAACACAAAATATATTCTTAAATGACCATGTGGGGTTCTTACTATTATACCTTTTGTTTCAAGAAAATTAATTTCGTTTATTAAGTTTATTAAACATAAGTTATTTCCGAATTCTTTGAAATCCACTGATTTATTTAACTAAAGATGCAACAAATATATTGCATAAGGAAGAATTATTTTCATTTAAAGGGAAATTATAATAGATAGCAGTAATTGACTGATAATTTGCATGAGATCCCAAAGGGTTATTGATCTCAATATTATCTGCATAAATGAAAAATGGAAACACAATTTTTCCTTCAAAAGAATTTAGTTTTTGTTTCCAAACATCACTCTGAATAAAATTACATATTGTGCTATCATTATTTTTATTGTAATTTATAAGTTCATCATACATATTTTTAAAATTATCACCTACCTCAAAAAAATTCAAAATTGGAACCTAAGGGGTAACAATACTCCTTTAGTTAGTGATTCATCATACATTACATTTCCGTCATGTTGAACAATATCAATTTGATTATTTATAGTGAATTGTTTTGAATTTTCAAAATAATCGTTTTGTTTTAACCATTTAATTTAACTGTGTTCACTATTACAATGTTTAAATGGGTCCGACAAAACAGAAGAAAATTGATTAATTTTACCTTTTACTAAAGGATCTTTAATTTCACTCTCAACTATTTTTTTATGTATTAAAGACAGTGGTTTTAATAACTTATCTTTAAGGCCAGTTTGAATTGTCAATATATCTTTGAATGTAAAATTATTATTGTTGTGTAAGTTCATAATAAATTCAATAGATGATTTATAAAGATGATTAATAGATTTATTTAAATCAAAGTTAATACCTATCGGGGTGTCCACTAAATTGGTATTATTTAAACGATTACCATCATTATAGTTATCATTTTTGGTATAATTCATTGATTTATCAAATGTACATGTACTTGTGGAAGGTATAGGCAGTGTAGCTGTTTGATTAGGAAGTAAAATATGAGAATTTTCTTTATGTTTATTTATAATATGTCTCTTAAACTTCGCAAGTGAAGAAAAATTTGAGAACACGAGTTTTCGCAACACACATAAGTACTAAAAGGTGTCAACGAGTGAACAATTTTAAAATGAACAGTTAGTGATGTGATATTTTCAAAACATTCATGGCAAATAATTTTCTCAAATGACTGTTTTATACTTAAAAGTTAGTTAATACAATTTGAAAGATATCAAAACACAATAGATATTATACAGATACACAATATAAATGATTAAATGAATTATTATACTTACCAATTTGCTGGTTGGCTAATATTGTAAAATGACCGACGTACCTACTACAACGGAAACTTACCAAAACAAAAATACAAACGTAATACGGTAAACGCAAAACACGGAGATGGGATTTTAAAAAAGTCCACTGTCCAGATACGTCATGTAATAGTTTGAAATTAATAAATTTGTAAAATGACCGAGATACTACAACGAAAACTTAGCAAAACAACGGTACAAACGTAACACGATAAACTGTGAATACGTGCGCGAAGACGGAATTTTTGTAAAGTTCAGAACGTCAAGTAATATTGTCATATTATA